>NW_027040726.1:0-5000 GCF_037179485.1 Ochlerotatus camptorhynchus | reverse complement strand
GGGATCGTTTGAAATTTCCAGATGCTTTAATTTTTTCAACGAATTCCTTTTTTAATTATTTTGTAATCGTTTTGTTTATGTGTTCGACGGGCTGAAATTTGCTTTGAAACAACCCTTCCCTTGTTATAGCAGTTTTATAATAGGTTTTCCATAGCCAGCTTGTCCCATCAGGATTGTTTTTTAAAACATTAAAAACGGATGTTTGGTTTTATTGCAGCCAAAGTAACTCATTTTATTGAGCACTTCAATGCTATAATAAAACTAAATGCGATATTTATGTGATTTATAAGAGTTTTATAGGGGTACACGACGTTAGGCATACGGTCGTTAGGCATACGGACGTTAGGCATAATGTACGATAGGCATAATGGACGTTGGGCATAAAGGACGTTAGGCATAATGGACGCGAAGCATAATCTACCCGATGAATTCCAGAAGGATGATAATGGGGACTGTCTATTGATTGCTGACTTCGGTGACAATAATGAAACAGCCTTAATTTTTGGAACTCATAAAAACTTGCGACGTCTTGGACAGGCAAAGTGTTGGGTTACAGATGGTACGTTTGCCACAGTTCCTTGTTTGTCTCAGCAACTCGTCACTGTTCATGGAATATCGCTCCCTCACATCAGCAGACGGTTGATTTCAAGATAAACTATGCTGAGTTTTCATTGCCAGATTACTTATTCGCTAACGCTACTATTCTTGGATCTAAGTAAATATGTAGCTATGTCACTTATAATATGATAAATGATGAATTCCAAACTGTGCTTATTAAATAAACTATGTTTGTTTAGCTTGAACCATTTTTTTTATTCAACGCCTAATTTTTTTATTCAATTAGCCTAATTTATGCATTGTTTACCATTCTCGAAACAGGTTTCTACACACTTAATTCAAATCACCGAAGTCGGTAGAAATTTACCGGGTTTTTGAACAGCAGAACAACTCGGTAAATTTTTTTAAATGACCGTTACACGTGAGAAATCAAGACAATTTAAAAATTTTATTTTTCATCAATATATGGGGTAAAGTGAAACACTTCTGTACAAGTTCGGGATATTTTTTTTAATAATTGGATTTTTCACTGATTTTTAAACTTTTACCGAACAGTTCTGTAGTTCAAAATTTACCGAACGACGGAGGCCTGGATTAGTGTGTAGAGATATACAGCAGCAAGGTATTTTATGCCTAACGTCCATTATGCCTAATGTATATTATGCCTAACGTCCATTATGCCTAATGACTTTATGCCTAACGTCCATTATACCTAATGACTATATGCCTAACGTCCATTATGCCTAAAGTCCGTATGCCTAACGTCCGTATGCCTAACGTATTTATGCCTAATGGGGTACACTCGTTTTATACATAGCGTTGAAAAGCTTATAAGATTTGCTATATCTGGCTTAGTGAATTACCTTTATACAACCGTAGGTCAGAGTTGGTGCTGTAACAAAACCTTAATAAAACTTGTATAAAACTTCAAAGTACAAGATTTGTTACTTGGGCTTGGAGCACGCGCAGAAGACGACAGGCTACCGGCCCCTGATCTTCAAGAAGTTGAGGAGGAGATCGGTAGGCTGAAGATCAACAAAGCAACTGGTGTAGATCAACTACCAAGTTAGCTATTAAAATACGGTGGTGAAGCACTGGCTAGAGTGCTGTACTGGGTAATTGCCAAGATTTGGGAGGTTGAGATATTACCGGAGGAATGGAAGGTATCGTATGCCCAATCTACAAAAAGGGCGCAAAGTTGGATTGCTGCAACTACCGCGCGATCACACTGCTGAGCGCTGCCTACAAGGTACTCTCCCAAATTCTATGCCGCCGCCTGTCAACATTTGCAAGAGAGTTCGTGGGGCAATACCAGACGGGATTCATGATTGCTCACACTACCACGGACTAGAAATGCCGCGAATACAACGTGCCCACACATCATTTGTTCATCGATTTCAAATCCGATCGAGATCAACTATGGCAGATTATGTACGAGTACGGATTTCCGGATAAACGGACGCGATTGGTCAACACGACGATGGATCAAGTGATGTGCATTGTTCGAGTATCGGGGACACTCTCGAGTCCCTTTGAATTTCGAAGGGGGTTACGGCAAGGTGATGGAATTCCGTGTCTGCTATTCAAAATCACGTTAGAAGGTGTGATCAGAAGAGCTGGGATAGACACAAGTGGCACGATCTTCAAGAAGTCCTTCCAGCTTCTTGGCTTCGCCAATGACATCGACATCATGGCACGGAACTTTGAGACGATGGCGGAAACGTACATCAGACTGAAGGCTGAAGCTAGGTGGATTGGGCTTGCCATCAATGCATCGAAGACGAAATACATGAGAGGAAGAGGTTCTACGGAAAACAAAGTTAGCCTCCCACCCCGAGTTCAGATTGATGGTGACGAAATTAAGGTGGTCAACGAGTACGTGTATTTAAGCTTACTGGTGACCGCCGAAAATGATACCAGCATAGAATTTCAAAGACGCATTATGGCAGGGAATAGTGCCTACTTTGAACTCCGGTCTAATGAAATTCGTCGCCGCTCGAATTTGACTATGTACAAGATGCCGATTAGACCGGTGGTCCTCTATGGCCACGAGACCTGGACTATGCTCGTGGAGGACTACGTGCCCTTGTTTTTTTCGAACGGAAGGTGTTGCGTAAAGGCTGACTTAAAGTAAATTAGCACGCCTCTCGCGCACCGCTAGCACGCTTCTAGTGCTGAGAATCGAAAATCTTTTACAGTGGTTTGTTTACATTTTTATAGACAACGACTGGTGCAAGTTTGATCAAATTAATCGATTGCGTTCAGAAATAACGTCAAATGGAACTCGTAAGAAGAAAAAACATTGCGCACAAACACCTGGAAAATCCAGAGTGGTTCGATTCTGAGCTGGCTAATGTGCTGAAGATGCCGAAAACAACATTTTGTCGAGTGCTAGAAACTTACAAGGAAACCCTGAGTGTGGATGTACGAAAAAAATTGAACCAAGGATCGTCAGCTGCGCAGCAAGGTATTGAGGTGTAAAGCCAACCCCGGTCTTTCGATCCAAGATGTGGCCACGGTGCGGAATATCCTTGCCAGGGAAGGATACAAGTCGTACAAAGCCAGTAAAGATCCTAACCGGCACATGAAGCAGAATTCCGCAGCCAAAAAGCGTGCAAGGCTCTTGTACGACCGGGTTTTGATGAAACACAAGGGCTACACTTTGATCGATGACGAAACATACATCAAACTCCATTTTAAGCAGCTTCCCGGTCAAAAGTTTACATGGCGACTGGACGTGGAGATGTGCCAGGAAGATTCAAGTTCATGTTTGCCGACAAGTTCGCAAAAAAAGCCGTGATTTGGCAAGTGATTTGCAGTTGTGACCTGAAAACGGAACCATTCGTAACCTACTAGACGATGACATCACAAGCCGTTCATCCGCAAGCATAGAGCCAAAGTCATCGTTTGGCCCGATTTGGTCAGCTGCCATTACTCCAAGGTGGTTCTGGACTGTTTTTTTTTCTTTATTAAAGAGCTTTTTAACCATATGGCTAGTTCATCTCTTATGGTTCTGGACTAGTATGTTGTCAACCATATCGATGTTGTCCCCAAGCTAATGAATCCTCCGAATTGCCCAGAATTTCGACCAATCGAAAAATACTGGGCAATTTCAAAACAGCGAGTTCGACGAAGCACCGGGGAAGTCAAGGACATCCAGCAGCAGCAAATGCGGGCAAAATGGAAGAAATGTGCTGATTTCGTGTCCGTTTCCACTGTGCGGGCGCTGATGGGCTCCATCAAGAGGAAGCTTCGAAATTTCGTTCTTACTGAAGAAATGTAACCATCTAATGCTGTAACTTTGTAGTTTTAATAAAAGTGCTGTAAAGGAACGAGTAATGAACTTTTTAAACTTGAACAGGTGAATGAACAGGTCTTTTTGTGCGTACCAATTTACTTTTAGTCAGCCTTTACCATCTACGGTGGATGCAGATGGATGACGGAACGTGGAGGAGGCGAATGAACCACGAATTGCACCAGCTGCTGGGAGAACCATCCATCGTCCACATTGCTAAAATTGGGCGACTACGGTGGGCTGGGCACGTCGTAAGAATGCCGCACGACGACCCAGTGAAAATGGTTCTCGAAAGCGACCCAACAGAAACAAGAAGAAGAGGCTCGCAGCGTGCAAGGTAGATCGACCAAGTAGAAGACAATCTGCGGACCCTTCGCAGACTACGAGGCTGGCGAAGTGTGGCCATGGATCGAGTAGAGTGGAGATGACTTCTTCGGACAGCAGTGGATAACAAGGCCTTAGCCTGATTAGTAAGGTAAGTTACTATTTCCGAATTGGAAAAATTGATTCCATTTTGTAGCTGTAGGCAGGGATGGAAAATCATTTACATTCACTTCGTGCATTCATTTACATTCATTTGCCTCTAACTTTTTTCATCAACAGAATAATGTAAAATGATGTATGAAACTTTTGTAGCTTTTAATATAAACAACAACTTTTATCAATAACTAAAATCTGAATCTCTTATGCATGACGAACTAGAGCTGGCAGAATATGTTATTGGTTTTCAGTAAATGCAATTTACATTCACTGAAAAACAATGGTGGGTTCTTATCGCTCTGATTTATCATGCCTAAGAGATATTGATTTGAGTGGTTTACAAAAGATGTAGTTAATATCAAAGCCTACAAAAGCTTCAAAAACTATTTTACGGAGTTCTGTTTATGAAAAACGTTAGAGCCAAATGAATGTTAATGAATGCACGAAATGAATGTAAATGATTTTCCATCCCTGGCTGTAGGGTATTACCTTCAATATCGCTTAGAGTATTTTTTACATAGTAGGGTAGATAACTACTTCGGCCTAATTGCCCACTTCGGGCCTATCGGGCAGAAAACTTCATATACATCCATGATCGCGCACCGAACTTTGTTTCCCTACGTTGTGATATATTTAATAGATAAAAACAGACCGACTGTTGGGCCAT